>NC_057368.1:2790000-2801472 GCF_016861735.1 Aspergillus chevalieri | reverse complement strand
CCTAACCCTAACCCTAACCCTAACCCCTCATCCTTCATTCCCTCCTAAATCGAACACATACCACTTCCCACTGCCACCGCCACACCCACCGCCACACCCACCGCCACCCGTACCCTCCATCATCCATCCCCCTCGCCTGCTTCCCCGCTTCCCCTCCCAATCCATACTCACACTCCCAATCAACCCAACCCCCGCCCATCCACTTCGCCCCAATCCATTCACACTGCCCATCACTGCCTCCATCCCTCCATCCCTCCATCCCTCCATCCCTCCATCCCTCCATCCCTCCATCCCTCCATGCCCCACCGCTGCCGCTGTTGCCTCCTGCAAATCACTCCCCGCTCATCCCCATTCATTCCCATCCACAATCTCCCGAATAACCTCCATCCACTCTATCCCTAATAACATCACATCGCTATCCATCCCTACTCATCCCAATCTCATCCTTCCCCTCTATCCCTACTAACATAACATCATAACATCATATCCATCTCCCGACTAACCTCACATCATATCCATATCCTGAATAACAACCATCATCATCACTCTACCCTGCATAACCCTGCATAACCCCCGCATAACCCCCGCATAACACTTCTATCCCTATCCTGAATAACATCATCCCCTATCCCCTATCCCCTATCCCCTATCCCCAATCCCAATACCAATACCATTCCCAATCCCAATCTCATCCACCCACCCATCCCTGATAA
This sequence comes from Aspergillus chevalieri, assembly GCF_016861735.1. NCBI lineage: Eukaryota > Fungi > Ascomycota > Eurotiomycetes > Eurotiales > Aspergillaceae > Aspergillus > Aspergillus chevalieri. The sequence continues at coordinate 2,800,759 of NC_057368.1, read as the reverse complement.
CCTCCTTCCACTGTCTCCCTAATAACATATCATCATATCCATCTCCCAAATAACAATCATAACTGTCTCCCCAATAACAATTCTAACTCTATCCCCAATAACATAACATAACATCAATATCCTGCATAATGACTATTATCATCCCTCTATCCTGCATAACCCCCGAATAACATCATCTCCCTATCCCGTATAACCTCATCATCTCCCTATCCCGTATAACCTCATCATCTCCCTATCCCTAATATCATCATCTCCCTATCCCTAATAACATCGTCATCTCCCTATCCCTAATAACATCGTCATCTCCCTATCCCTAATAACATCATCATCTCCCTATCCCTAATAACATCGTCATCTCCCTATCCCTAATAACATCATCATCTCCCTATCCCTAATAACATCGTCATCTCCCTATCCCTAATAACATCATCATCTCCCTATCCCTAATAACATCATCATCTCCCTAATAACATAACGCCATCATCTCACCCCCAACCACCTCCGCCTCCGCCTCCGCCTCCATCCACTCCCCATCATCTTTCATTCCCTCCAATCAATCCACATCCACTGCATATCATCCATATCATCCATATCATCCATATCATCCATATCATCCATATCATCCATATCATCCATATCATCCATATCATCCATATCATCCATATCATCCATATCATCAATACCAAATACCTCCCTTCTCCCTCCCCCAACCGCTTTCCGCCATCAAAATCCTCCTCGCTCCACCTCGCCCCCATTCACCCATTGCCCACCGCTTGCCCCCTCCCACACACCGCCTGCCACCACTCCCCATACACCCTTTGCCCAACGCTTGCCCACCGCTTGCCCACCGCTTTCTTCACCGCTTTCTTCACCGCTTTCTTCACCGCTTGCCCACCCCTTCATTCATCCATTTGTTCACTGCTGCCTCACCCGTCGCCTCATCCATCACCCCGCCCCAATATATATCATCATCCCATTCCCACCCATCGCTATATTGTATGATATACATCTCTATCCAACCACTCTTGCATCCCAATTCTCTCCCTCAACCAACCCCGTCAATATATATCCCTGTCAACATCCATATCAATCTATATATCCATATCAATCTATATATCCATATCAATCTATATATCCATATCAATCTATATATCCATATCAATCTATATATCCATATCAATCTATATATCCATATCAAAATCTTAATCCTAACCTCCGTACACTGCTTCTGTAACCATCCGAATTCTCCTACCAATTCATTAACCACCTCCAACCCATGCTGCTGCCCCATGCTGCTGCCCCATGCTCTTCGCCCACAAATCCCACCACTCCACTATCGTCCTCGACATCCACCCCAAATCCATCCAATCCCTGCCGCCACACTTGCCCAACTGCTTCACTTCCATCCCCATCCACCATCCCCATCCACCATCCCCATCCACCATCCCCATCCACCATCCACCCATTGTGGCAATCGTCCAAATCATCCCCCTATGCTATGCACATCCCCTATGCTATGCACATCCACCTGCATCACACCACCACACCATCACCACCACCTCCTCCTCCGCCAAATCACTCCCCTGTCATGCCCATTCCCACCTGCGCCAAATCCATCCTTCAACCGCTGGTCAAATGGCGGTTTGAATGGGCTCTCAAATGGTCTCTCAAATGGTCTCTCAAATGGTCTCTCAAATGGTCTCTCAAATGGTCTCTCAAATGGTCTCTCAAATGGTCTCTCAAATGGTCTCTCAAATGGTCTCTCAAATGGTCTCTCAAATGGTCTCTCAAATGGTCTCTCAAATGGTCTCTCAAATGGGCTCTCAAATGGGCTCTCAAATGGTCTCTCAAATGGTCTCTCAAATGGTCTCTCAAATGGGCTCTCAAATGGGCTCTCAAATGGTCTCTCAAATGGTCTCTCAAATGGTCTCTCAAATGGTCTCTCAAATGGTCTCTCAAATGGTCTCTCAAATGGTCTCTCAAATGGTCTCTCAAATGGTCTCTCAAATGGTCTCTCAAATGGTCTCTCAAATGGTCTCTCAAATGGTCTCTCAAATGGATCTCAAACGGCCGGTCAAATGGGCTCTCAAATGGGTGGTCAAATGGCTGATGAAAATGTGTGCTTGAATACATGGTCAAATGGGTGATTGAACAGTTGGTCGAATGCATGATCAAATGCATAATCAAATGCATAATCAAATGCATGATCAAATGCATCGTTGAATGGGTAATCAAATGCATCGTTGAATGGGTCAAATCGCTGATTGAATGGGTGACCAAATGCATGATGAAATGTCTGGTCGAATGTCTGGTCGAATGCATGGCCAAACATGTGGTTTGAACCGGTCAAATGGGTGATTGAATGGCTGATCGAAATGGCTGATTGAAATGGCTGATTGAAATGGCTGATTGAAATGGCTGATTGAAATGGCTGATTGAAATGGCTGATTGAAATGGCTGATTGAAATGGCTGATCGAATACATTGTGAAATGGGTAATCAAACGGGCTCTCGAATCGGTGGTCGAACCGTTCGTCAAATGCATGCATTGTTGAATGCATTGTTGAATGCGTAATCGAACGGGTGGTTGAATGGATGATTGAAACGGGTCATTGAATGGGCCACACGGCTGATGAAATGCATGCTTGAATGCATGCTTGAACCGGTCAAATGCCGGATCAAATACACGGTCAAATGGGTGATTGAACCGGTCAAATGGGTGATTGAACCGGTCAAATGGGTGATTGAACGGGTGGTTGAACTGGTAATTGAATGCATGCTTGAATGGCTGATCCAATGGGTGGTTCAACGGGTTGTCAAATGGCCAATGAAACGGGTGATTGAATGCATGGTCAAAACAACTGATCAAAATGGATGATTGAATACATGCTTGAACGGGTGGTCGAATGGGTGATCAAACTGGTGATCGAACTGGTGATTGAATGGTTGGTTGAACGGGCTGTCAAATCGGTGGTCGAATGGGTGTATTAAAACAGCTGATTGAAACGGCTGATCGAATACATGGTGAAATGGGTAATCGAACCGGCTCTCAAATGGGTGGTCCAACGGCTTGTCAAATCGCTGATGAAAATGTGCAGTTGAATACCTGGTCAAATGGGTGATGATCATTGGTTGAATCCATGGTTGAACGGGTCATTGAAACGGGTCATTGAACGGGCCAAACGGCTGATCAAATGCATGCTTGAATGGGTAATCAAATGCATGCTTGAACCGGTCAAATGCCGGATCAAATACATGGTTGAATGGGTGATTGAACCGGCTGATTGAACAGTTGGTTGAATGCATGGTTGAATGGCTGATCGAATGGGTGGTTCAATTGGTTGTCAAATGACTGATTGAACAACTGATTGAACCAGCTGATTGAATACATGGTTGAACGGGTGGTCGAACGGGTGTATTGAAATGGCTGATTGAAATGGCCGATCGAAATGGCTGATCGAAATGGGTAATTGAATACATGGTCAAATGGGTAATCAAACGGGGTAATCGAACCGGTGGTCGAATGGGTAATCGAATGCATGCTTGAATGGCTGATTGAATGTATGGCTGAATGCATGGTTGAACGGGTCAAATCACTGATTGAATGGCTGATCAAACGGGTGGTTGAACAGTTGGTTGAACAATTGGTTGAATGGGCTGTCAAATTGGTGGTCGAATGGGTCTATTAAAAACAGCTGATTGAAATGGCTGATCGAAACTGGTAATCGAAACTGGTAATCGAAACTGGTAATCGAAACTGGTAATCGAATACATGGTTAAATGGGTGATTGAACAGTTGGTCGAATGCATGATCAAATGCATAATCAAATGCATGATCAAATGCATCGTTGAATGGGTCAAATCGCTGATCGAATGGGTGACCAAATGCATGATGAAATGTCTGGTCGAATGTCTGGTTGAATGTCTGGTTGAATGTCTGGTCGAATGTCTGGTTGAATGTCTGGTTGAATGCATGGCCAAACATGTGGTTTGAACCGGTCAAACGGCTGATCGAAATGGCTGATCGAAATGGCTGATCGAAATGGCTGATCGAAATGGCTGATCGAAATGGCTGATCGAAATGGCTGATCGAAATGGCTGATCGAAATGGCTGATCGAAATGGCTGATTGAAACGGCTGATTCAATACATGGTCAAATGGCTAATCGAACGGGTAATTGAATGGATAATTGAATGTATGGCTGAACGCATGGTTGAATGCGTCAAATCACTGATTGAACGGGCTCTCAAACGGGTGGTCGAACGGGGCATTGAAACGGGTCATTGAATGGGCCACACGGCTGATCGAATGCATGTTTGAACGGGTCAAATGCCGGATCAAATACACGGTCGAATGGGTGATTGAACCGGTCAAATGGGTGATTGAACCGGTCAAATGGGTGATTGAACGGGTGGTTGAACTGGTAATTGAATGCATGCTTGAATGGCTGATCGAATGGGCTCTCAAATGGTCTCTCAAACGGCCGGTCAAACGGGCTCTCAAATGGGTGGTCAAATGGCTGATGAAAATGTGTGCTTGAATACATGGTCAAATGGGTGATTGAACAGTTGGTCGAATGCATGATCAAATGCATGATCAAATGCATCATTGAATGGGTCAAATCGCTGATCAAATGGGTGACCAAATGCATGATGAAATGTCTGGTCGAATGTCTGGTTGAATGTCTGGTTGAATGTCTGGTCGAATGTCTGGTTGAATGCATGGCCAAACATGTGGTTTGAACCGGTCAAATGGGTGATTGAATGGCTGATCGAAATGGCTGATCGAAATGGCTGATTGAAATGGCTGATCGAATGGCTGATCGAATGGCTGATCGAATGGCTGATCGAATGGCTGATTGAATGGCTGATCGAAATGGGTAATTGAATACATGGTTGAAACCAGTGATCGAATACATGGTTCAATGGGTAATTGAACGGGTCGTCCAACCGGTGGTCCAACCGGTGGTCCAACCGGTCCATGTCATGCTGCCATGTCCACTGCCTGCCCACACTGCATACATTGCTGCACTAACACCCACTGCCACCCAATGCCATGCTCCCATACACCACCTGTCATACACATCATTCACCACCCTGGCCCATTCACAATCACACATCATCCATCATCATCCATCATCATCCATCATCATCCATCATCATCCATCATCATCCATCATTCATAATCTTCATCATTCATCATTCACTACCACCAGTCTGCATGTGCCCTCAACGGCCAATGCACTTGTCCATGTCCATCCCATGTCCATGAAACCCTCGGCCTTCATCCACTGCCGTACTCAAATATCTACCCTCAACGCCTTCCCATCCATGCTATATATCTCCACTGTCGGACTACATACATACATATATATATATATATATACACATACATATCGATATACATATCACTATACATCTCTATATACATCGCTATATACATCGCTATATACATCACTGTATACATCACTGTATACATCACTGTATACGTCTTGACATACAACTCTATATACATCTCTATACATCGCTATGGTCCTGGCCAATCCTCCATCTCTCTGCCTCCTGACTCCAACCCCAACTCAACCTCCTGACTCACCCGCCGCAGCCAACAAAACTCCTCAAACAACTGGCTATGGCCCGCCCGGCTGCGCTGCCCCAACCACCCAATCACCGCCCCAATGTCCGCGCTGTCGACCTGCAATCCCACCAGTCGCCGCTGCCATGCCCCCCGAATGCCCACCCCCCATGGCCCATGCAGCATCATCGCCACCATGGGGATCAAAACCCCCCAGTACTGACACCGGCCTCCTGGCTCCCACCCGGCGCATATCGTCTGCGGCATCCCACATGAAAAACACCCGCTGAATCGGCTGTACTGGATCCGCCGGCGAACCTGCAGCATCCACTGCTTGGCCGCCTGGCTGCGTGCATGCCGGCATGAATATAAATCGTGCTGGTCATCCGCCTGGGCCATGGCGCAGATATAACATCGATCCCGCCACTGCTGAGCCTCCTGCTCCCCAAACTCCTCATCCAGCCATGCCTGGGACTGTTGCCGGCGGAATTGAATGTCGGCCGCGGCCCACTGGTGCTGGCGTTGGCGGTGGCTTGGGCACTGGCGCTGCTGCTGGCGGTGGCTCGGGCTCGGGTGCTGGTGCTGGCGTTGGTTCGGGCTATGGCTCGGGCTCGGGCTATGGCTTGGGCTTGGGCTATGGCTGTGGCGCCGGTGCTGACTTGGGCTCGGGCTGTGGCTCGGGCTCGGGCTGTGGCTCCGGTTTGGGCTATGGCTCCGGCCCGGGCTATGGCTCCGGCTTGGGCTCCGGCTTGGGCTTGGGCTATGGCTATGGCTCCGGCATGGGATATGGCTCGGGCTATGGCTTGGGCTTGGGCTATGGCTCGGGCTATGGCTCCGGTTTGGGCTGTGGCTCCGGCGTGGGCTATGGCTCCGGCTCGGGCTGCATGAGCCCGCTGCTCTGCTGAAATCATACTCCATTGCGCGCCTGAGCCCCTGACCATTGGAACGCCTCATGGCACTGCGCGCCCGCCAGTCTTGGTCATCTGCGAGCCCTAACACTGGCCGAACCGCCTGCCCTGGGCCACGGTGCAATCCCCCACACCCGGCCTCAACCCCGGCCTCACCCCTGGCCTCATGCTCGGCCTCATCACCACCCATGCGCCCTACATGCCACTGCACATTACACCCATCACATGCCTGCTCGTCCCCGTCATCCCCGCAATGCTGCCGCCGGTATCCATTCACCGTCCCATCCAGATAATCGTCCAGTACCACCCGCCGGCATCCCCAACCTGCCACCACCCCCATGTATTGCTGCACCAGCTCCACCTCCGGTGTGCCCAGCTGTCGCTCATCCTCCGCCCACCCCGCCGGCTGGATAATGATCGCCTGGCTGGCCTGCCCATCCCGCCCGGCTCGCCCACTTTCCTGTGCATAATCCAATAACGTCCGGGGTGTCCCAAGATGAATGATCACTCGGATATTCGGAATATCAACCCCCATGCCCAATGCACTGGTCGCGCAAAGCACTGTGGAATCCCCTCCCATGAACCGCCCCAAAATCCCACCCCGGTCCACCTGCCCACTGAAATACGCCTCACATCCCAATACCGCCGCCATCGCCTGCACCTGGTGGACCCGGTTGGCATATATCACCATCTTCCCCCCGGGCCCGGGCCCACTGGAGCTGCGCCTGCAGGAACTGAATAATCCGGGCATCCTGCTCCCATCCATATCCATGTGGTGCAGTGTGTGGAATCGGTGGCCGCCACACCCCATATGCCACATTGCCGCGGCTCGTGCGGGCCCGATATATATCGATCTGATCCTGTGGGTGGTGAATGCGCTGGCTGAACTCCGGTTCCATCTCGGGGGCAATGTGGCCGTTAAAAACACCATCTGTGTACGGGCCCGAACGAGCTTCCCAAGCTGTGCCATGGCGGACCGGAAGTTCTTCTGCTGGTTCATAATGACATGGCATTCATCAATCACCACCCGGTCCAGCCGCTGCATCACCACCAACCGGTTGATGAATGAATGGAAATCGGGGGTGACAGCCGATTCCGGTGTGACCAGCACAATGGCTGCTTCATCACATGGCTGCTGCCGGTCCCATGCCATACATGGGATGCCTAGCCGCCGGCACCGCTGCTGCATATCCTGCCGCAGCGAGATCAATGGCACCACCACAATGGTGGTGCCCCCGGGGACGGCCCACGCGGGCAACATGAATAACATGCTTTTCCCACCGCCGGTGGGCATGACTGCCACCACGGGGCTCTTGCCCTGCTGGATCGCCGCCATGGCGGGTGCCTGGATGCCCTGGAACTGCATGCCGGCCTGACCGGTCATCTGCTGCAGCGCAGCGGCCATGTCCATGGTCTGCAGCTGGTGGCGCCGCTCCATGTGGTGCTCCTCAGCCTCCACCTGCCATGGGGCCCGCTTGCGTTTCCCGAGCACGGGGCGAGCCCTAACGCGTTCCTGACCGGGATCATTCACCAAGCAAGCCCTAACCCGTTCCTGACCGGGATGGTGAATTGGACGGTTGCCTTCATCCACCAAGCGAGCCCTAACCCCTTCCTGACTGGGATCACTCACCAAGCGAGCCCTAACCCGTTCCTGACCGGGATCATCCACCAAGCGAGCCCTAACCCCTTGCTGACTTGGATCATTCACCAAGCGCGCCCTAACCCGTTCCTGACCGGGATCATTCACCAAGCGAGCCCTAACCCCTTGCTGACTTGGATCATTCACCAAGCGAGCCCTAACCCGTTCCTGACCGGGATCATCCACCAAGCAAGCCCTAACCTGTTCCTGACCGGGACGGCGGCTTGGACAGCTGCCTTCATCCACCAAGCCAGCCCGAAGCCCACCGGCATCAATGTCGGCATGGACATCTCCTGGAACCCCCGTGCCGCAGCCGAACCCCAGAAACTGGTGCCAATCCACACTGGACTGCCGGAACATCGCCCGCCGGTGGCTTGTTGTGCCTGCCTGCTCCATCAGCTGCCGCCCATATACCATCCCCGCCACGTGTGATGAATGGCCCGCCTGTAAATCCGTCATATGCGCCATCCACTGGTCCGCATCCATGCCATCCTCACAGTCAGCATCCAATGCCGCTGCCTGCTCCATTTCATCCTGGCGGTCACTGGTGAATGTGCTGGATGCCCGCAGGAACCGCCGGCTGATGCCAATGGCAATGTCCCGGTACGCCGGAATATTCAATGCCTGGCCGAGCCGGGCCTGGGTCTCCCGCTTCAACACCTCCCGGAATCGCTCAGGGGTCCATGGCCGCTGCATGCCCGGGTCGGGGCCCCATAAATATGGGCTGGGGGGCTGCCATGCCGGTGTGCCGTTCGACGTGCCAATCAATGAGCCATTCAGTGTGCCGTTCGCCGTGCCATTCAGTGTGCCATTGACCGTGCCGGCTCGTGTGCCATTCCATGTGCCGTTCAATGTGCTGTTTGATGTGCCATCGACCGTGCCGGCTCGTGTGCCATTCGCCGTGCCATTCAGTGTGCCATTCAATGTGCCATTCACCGTACCATTCGGTGTGCCATTCCATGTGCCGTTCAATGTGCTGTTCAATGTGCCATTCAGTGTGCTGTTTGATGTGCCGTTCGCTGTGCCGTTCAATGTGCCATTCGATGTGCCGTTCGATGTGCCAATCGTTGTGCCATTCGACATGGCATTTGATGTGCCGGCCTGTGTGCCAATCGGTGTGCCAATCGGTGTGCCGTTCGATGTGCTGTTTGATGTGCCGTTCAGTCTACCATTCGACATGCCATTCACCGTACCATTCGGTGTGCCATTCCATGTGCCGTTCAATGTGCTGTTCGATGTGCCATTCAGTGTGCCGTTTGATGTGCCATTCGATGTGCCGTTCGATGTGCCGTTCAATGTGCTGTTCGATGTGCCATTCAGTGTGCCGTTTGATATGCCATTCGCTGTGCCGTTTGATGTGCCGTTCGATGTGCCATTCGACATGCCATTCACTGTACCATTCACCGTGCCATTCACCGTGCCATGCGCAGTGCCGGCCTGCCACGCTGTCAACTGGTCAATGAATGGCATCGCCAGCCACATATACCACACCACCAACTCCCCGACCGCCCGTGGCACATACCGGTGGATCAGCTTGCTGTCGTTGCTCGCATGGAAGCCCTTGTGGTATGGAGTCACCAGTGTCACCATCCCATCCTCAATGAACACATTGCGGAATTGGTTGTTCGGCGTGTTGACATACTGCACACTGAGCAGCTCGGGGGCCCGTGCCGGCTGCCCTGCCGTTATATGGATGGCCACGGCCAGTTTCTCCTTGAACCGGGCCACCCGGGCCAGATACTGTGCCACCAATGGGCCGTGGATCGCCCCCCGGCGCATGAATTGCTGCTGCACGGGGCGCTCTGTGCGCAGCCGCTGGATCATCCACCACCGGCCATCCACGGGCCACCGGGTCCGGCGATCATGCAAAAAGTTCCAGCCCGGGTGCCCCTGGGTGGGATCATCATACAAGCCCTGCCACGGGATGGCGGGCAGCGGCATGGTGCTTGGGGTGTGGGCGCTGCTGGAACCATCGGCAATACATAATAGTTCACACAGCAGCTCCCGTGTGGCCCCAACCAACCCGTGGATGAACCCACGGAATTCACCCATCGTGAAATGCAGATCCTTGTACAACAGCTCATCGGCTCCCATCCACGCCACATGGCCCGGCGCCGTGCTATTGTAATGGATCTTCAACCCATATGTGCGCCAGTCGAGCAATGTCTGCATGGGCCCATGGGTGCCACGGATCATGAAGCGGCTGACCATCTGCTGCACATGGTCATGAAATGACGGGCGATCGTGCACCGTGGTGGGGGTGTGGCGTGTGGGACTGGCACTATCACAGCCCTCATCGATATCGGCCAGTTGGGCATCTGCACTGGCCAACGGCCATGCTATTGGGCTAGCCGGTGTGCCATTTGGAGTGCCATTCGGAGTGCCATTCGGAGTGCCATTCGGAGTGCCATTTGGAGTGCCATTCACCATGCCATTCACTGTGCCATTCACTGTGCCATTCACTGTGCCATTCACTGTGCCATTCACTGTGCCATTCACTGTGCCATTCACTGTGCCATTCACTGTGCCATTCACTGTGCCATTCACTGTGCCATTCACTGTGCCATTCACTGTGCCATTCACTGTGCCATTCACTGTGCCATTCGCCGTGCTAGCCTGTGCCTGCCACATCTGAATAA
>NC_057368.1:2742500-2745000 GCF_016861735.1 Aspergillus chevalieri | reverse complement strand
CACTCGCGTAGATGTTAGACTCCTTGGTCCGTGTTTCAAGACGGGTCGTTTACGACCATTATGCCAGCGTCCGTGCCGAAGCGCGCGCGTTCCTCGGTCCAGGCTGGCCGCATGACACCCCTGGCTATAAGGCGCCCCGAGAGGCGTTACATTCCAGGGGCCTTTGACCGGCCGCCCAAACCGACGCTGGCCCGCCCCCGGGGAAGTACACCGGCCCGAAAGCCGGCTGAACCCCGGAAGCGAGTCTGGTCGCAAGCGCTTCCCTTTCAACAATTTCACGTGCTGTTTAACTCTCTTTTCAAAGTGCTTTTCATCTTTCGATCACTCTACTTGTGCGCTATCGGTCTCCGGCCAGTATTTAGCTTTAGATGAAATTTACCACCCATTTAGAGCTGCATTCCCAAACAACTCGACTCGTCGAAGGAGCTTCACATGGACGCGGACACCCCGTCCCAGACGGGATTCTCACCCTCTCCGATGGCCCGTTCCAGGGCACTTAGACGGGGGCCGCACCCGAAGCATCCTCTACAAATTACAACTCGGACCCCGGAGGGGCCAGATTTCAAATTTGAGCTCTTGCCGCTTCACTCGCCGTTACTGAGGCAATCCCGGTTGGTTTCTTTTCCTCCGCTTATTGATATGCTTAAGTTCAGCGGGTATCCCTACCTGATCCGAGGTCAACCTGGTTAAAAAGATTGGTTGCGAGGCTAGCTGCCAGCTGGACCTACGGGAGCGGGTGACAAAGCCCCATACGCTCGAGGACCAGACATGGTGCCGCCACTGCCTTTTGGGCCCGTCCCCGTTGCCAGGGACGGAAGCCCAACACACAAGCCGTGCTTGAGGGCAGCAATGACGCTCGGACAGGCATGCCCCCCGGAATACCAGGGGGCGCAATGTGCGTTCAAAGACTCGATGATTCACTGAATTCTGCAATTCACATTAATTATCGCATTTCGCTGCGTTCTTCATCGATGCCGGAACCAAGAGATCCGTTGTTGAAAGTTTTAACGATTGTTTAACTAAAAACTCAGACTGCAAACTTCAGACAGCGTTCAAATGTTAGTCTCCGGCGGGCCGTGGCCACGCCGAAGCAACAGGGTACAGATAGACACGGATGGGAGGTTGGACCCAGAGGGCCCGCACTCGGTAATGATCCTTCCGCAGGTTCACCTACGGAAACCTTGTTACGACTTTTACTTCCTCTAAATGACCGGGTTTGACCAACTTTCCGGCTCTGGGGGGTCGTTGCCAACCCCCTGGAGCCAGTCCGAAGGCCTCACCGAGCCATTCAATCGGTAGTAGCGACGGGCGGTGTGTACAAAGGGCAGGGACGTAATCGGCACGAGCTGATGACTCGTGCCTACTAGGCATTCCTCGTTGAAGAGCAATAATTGCAATGCTCTATCCCCAGCACGACAGGGTTTAACAAGATTACCCGGACCTCTCGGCCAAGGTGATGTACTCGCTGGCCCTGTCAGTGTAGCGCGCGTGCGGCCCAGAACATCTAAGGGCATCACAGACCTGTTATTGCCGCGCACTTCCATCGGCTTGAGCCGATAGTCCCCCTAAGAAGCCAGCGGCCCGCAAATGCGGACCGGGCTATTTAAGGGCCGAGGTCTCGTTCGTTATCGCAATTAAGCAGACAAATCACTCCACCAACTAAGAACGGCCATGCACCACCATCCAAAAGATCAAGAAAGAGCTCTCAATCTGTCAATCCTTATTTTGTCTGGACCTGGTGAGTTTCCCCGTGTTGAGTCAAATTAAGCCGCAGGCTCCACGCCTTGTGGTGCCCTTCCGTCAATTTCTTTAAGTTTCAGCCTTGCGACCATACTCCCCCCAGAACCCAAAAACTTTGATTTCTCGTAAGGTGCCGAGCGGGTCATTATAGAAACACCGCCCGATCCCTAGTCGGCATAGTTTATGGTTAAGACTACGACGGTATCTGATCGTCTTCGATCCCCTAACTTTCGTTCCCTGATTAATGAAAACATCCTTGGCGAATGCTTTCGCAGTAGTTAGTCTTCAGCAAATCCAAGAATTTCACCTCTGACAGCTGAATACTGACGCCCCCGACTATCCCTATTAATCATTACGGCGGTCCTAGAAACCAACAAAATAGAACCGCACGTCCTATTCTATTATTCCATGCTAATGTATTCGAGCAAAGGCCTGCTTTGAACACTCTAATTTTTTCACAGTAAAAGTCCTGGTTCCCCCCACAGCCAGTGAAGGCCATGAGGTTCCCCAGAAGGAAAGGTCCAGCCGGACCAGTACTCGCGGTGAGGCGGACCGGCCAGCCAGACCCAAGGTTCAACTACGAGCTTTTTAACTGCAACAACTTTAATATACGCTATTGGAGCTGGAATTACCGCGGCTGCTGGCACCAGACTTGCCCTCCAATTGTTCCTCGTTAAGGGATTTAGATTGTACTCATTCCAATTACGAGACCCAAAAGAGCCCCGTATCAGTATTTATTGTCACTACCTCCCCGTGTCGG